>NC_026477.1:2970234-2972175 GCF_000240135.3 Fusarium graminearum PH-1
GAAGACATCAGGTTCCGGTAGTGGTAGGCTGCTTCTTGAATTGCTCAGAGTCGGGCATGTCTGTCATCTCGATAACCTCGACAATCGAGGCGGATTGTCTTTTTAAAGAGTCGGTTTGGCTGATGCGGTTGTTCTTCTCGTTGGGTGTCTCGCCGTCGTTGGAAGTGTGAGAGACCGTTGAGCTTTCTGCATCTCCGTCTCCATAAATCCTCTCCCACTGGCGTCTCTCACGTGCGTTTGCCTCTTCAATGTTCCTGCCGACTTGTTCCTCTTCCTCGCGGAGGTTGCGCTCTCCTTCGGCAGCTTCTTCGGCCTTCTTTTCGCGTTTTTCACGAACTAGTTTCCATAGCTTGATCTGTGAGATGATACCAAATAGACAGATGATGACGATTGCTGCAGTTTCAACTCGGATGCCTTTGGTGACTGGATAAGTATGGGCACCAAGAGGAAACAACTCATCATTGAGTTCCCAAACGTAGGCCCAAAACTCTTTTAGTCCAGCCCGGCTAAACGAATCGATACCCAACACCGTGACTGTAGCACCAGAGAATGAGATCATCAGAATGAGCGCCCAGTCTCGTGTGTAATGGCTGAAGTAAAAGGCAAACCCGCCTACAGTAAAGCAAGAAATGAAAATGGCTTTGGATACAACAGGACCGAGCAGCCCGCCAGGGACCAGGCAGAGAAGCCACATGCTGATACAGAAACCACCCAGAGCACAGCCTAAGCTCTCAGTGATTTCCCTGAAGAACATTGAAGCTGCGCCAAGGATACAACCGGAAATTACGACGGCAACTACATAACCTCCTTGCAAAGCATCGCTGACTTCAGACTTCATGACATAGACAATCAGTACAGTAACGCAGAGTGATGCGGCGAAAGCAGTCGAAAAGAAGGTATGGATCATTCGGTTCTTGATTCCGACAAGAGCATATGCAACACCGGTTAGCAACATGATAATTCCCGCGACACCCCAGCCTGGTGTGAGTCTTGGCTCAATGGGAAGTTGACCGGCGGGTATTGTGGCTGTGAAGTTTGTTAGCAATGGCTCTGGGCTGTTATTCGCACTTCATAGTACCATTGTAGTAGGAAGAATCATCAAGTCCGCTTTGGAAGGGACCATCCGTGCTAGTTGATGTAGGATCTGAACTTTCTGATTTCTCGGATTCTGTGACGGTCACCGAAGTGATCTCACTCTTTGACTGGGAGTTTGTGGGCTCAGAAGATTCCGTTTTCTTGCCAGAAGCGGCGGTGGTTTCAGTGGTACTGCTGTGTGCCCTTGTCGAAGTTGAGCCTGACTCAATTGCTGTTGTCTTTTGGGGCTCGTCGTCGTCCACCCTTGGGGCTATTCTGAAAACATCTCCACTGACGAGCTGAACCACCAGAAGGAGACAAAGCAGTGTCCACAATCGAGACCAGGGTGCGAGCATTGTGTTGAAATGTGATGGCGAAAACGTCGCCAGTACGTAGTAGCTTAGAGTATCAAGTCGTTGTTTTGTCGTGAACCTCTTTGAGCATCCTTAATAGCACGATTCAAATGCCCTAGTCCAAAATGGTGAGACCGTATATGATGTAAAGACGAGATATCGTTGGACAGTCGAGGAATAATAAGAATATCGTAAGAACGGGTGCTGGACAAGCTTATAGAGGGTTGGCTTAAGGTAAGACAAAGACTATTATTGGATATGAAAAGCAAATAAAGCAATGATGAATGAACGAATGGATAAATGAATGGATAAAGCAAGGTGTGCTGTGCTGTGCAGTTGATGTGCAGTAGTGCCAGTACAGCAGCAATGATTGTCAAGCAATCCTGGGATCAAGATCCAACACCTGCAGAAACAAGCGCAGCTATAAAGAGTGACGAAGAGGTGAGGCAAAGAAGACGGAGGACCGGGAATCGGGAAAGGTGTGGCATTGTAGCGTAGTTATTGTCTCGGCCTG